>NW_026693971.1:0-35426 GCF_021218885.2 Marmota monax | reverse complement strand
AATGAACAATAGGTTACTGAATGATCAATGGGTTATAGAAGACATCAAGGAGGAAATTAAAAAATTCTTAGAGATAAATGAAAACACAGACACAACATATCGGAATCTATGGGACACATTGAAAGCAGTTCTAAGAGGAAAATTCATTGCTTGGAGTTCATTCCTTAAAAAAAGAAAAAACCAACAAATAAATGATCTCATACTTCATCTCAAAATCCTTGAAAAAGAAGAGCAAAACAACAGCAAAAGAAGTAGAAGGCAAGAAATAATTAAAATCAGAGCTGAAATTAATGAAATCGAAACAAAAGAAACAATTGAAAAAATTGACAAAACTAAAAGTTGGTTCTTTGAAAAAATAAACAAAATCGACAGACCCTTAGCGATGCTAGTGAAGAGAAGAAGAGAGAGAACTCAAATTACTAGCATACGGGATGAAAAAGGCAATATCACAACAGACACTTCAGAAATACAGAAGATAATCAAAAACTATTTTGAATCCTTATACTCCAATAAATTAGAAGATAGTGAAGGCATAGATAAATTTCTTAAGTCATATGATCTGCCCAGATTGAGTCAGGAGGATATAGAAAACCTAAACAGACCAATATCAATTGAGGAAATAGAAGAAACCATCAAAAGACTACCAACTAAGAAAAGCCCAGGTCCCGATGGGTATACAGCAGAATTTTACAAAACCTTTAAAGAAGAACTAATACCAATACTTTTCAAGCTACTTCAGGAAATAGAAAAGGAGGGAGAACTTCCAAATTCATTCTATGAGGCCAACATCACCCTGATACCTAAACCAGACAAAGACACTTCAAAGAAAGAAAACTACAGACCAATATCTCTAATGAACCTAGATGCAAAAATCCTCAATAAAATTCTGGCGAATCGGATACAAAAACATATCAAAAAAATTGTACACCATGATCAAGTAGGATTCATCCCTGGGATGCAAGGCTGGTTCAATATACGGAAATCAATAAATGTTATTCACCACATCAATAGACTTAAAAATAAGAACCATATGATCATCTCGATAGATGCGGAAAAAGCATTTGACAAAGTACAGCATCCCTTTATGTTCAAAACTCTAGAAAAACTAGGGATAACAGGAACATACCTCAATATTGTAAAAGCAATCTATGCTAAGCCTCAGGCTAGCATTATTCTGAATGGAGAAAAACTGAAGGCATTCCCTCTAAAATCTGGAACAAGACAGGGATGCCCTCTCTCTCCACTTCTCTTCAACATAGTTCTCGAAACACTGGCCAGAGCAATTAGACAGACGAAAGAAATTAAAGGCATAAAAATAGGAAAAGAAGAAATTAAATTATCACTATTTGCAGATGATATGATTCTATATCTAGCAGACCCAAAAGGCTCTACAAAGAAACTATTAGAGCTAATAAATGAATTCAGCAAAGTGGCAGGATTTAAAATCAACACGCATAAATCAAAGGCATTCCTGTATATCAGCGACAAATCCTCTGAAATGGAAATGAGGACAACCACTCCATTCAAAATATCTTCAAAAAAAATAAAATACTTGGGAATCAACCTAACAAAAGAGGTGAAAGACTTATACAATGAAAACTACAGAACCCTAAAGAGAGAAATAGAAGAAGATCTTAGAAGATGGAAAAATATACCCTGTTCATGGATAGGCAGAACTAACATCATCAAAATGGCGATATTACCAAAAGTTCTCTATAGGTTTAATGCAATGCCAATCAAAATCCCAATGGCATTTCTTGTAGAAATAGAGAAAGCAATCATGAAATTCATATGGAAAAATAAAAGACCCAGAATAGCAAAAACAATGCTAAGCAAGAAGTGTGAATCAGGCGGTATAGCGATACCAGACTTCAAACTATACTACAGAGCAATAGTAACAAAAACAGCATGGTACTGGTACCAAAACAGGCGTGTGGACCAATGGTACAGAATAGAGGACACAGAAACCAATCCACAAAACTACAACTATCTTATATTTGATAAAGGGGCTAAAAGCATGCAATGGAGGAAGGATAGCATCTTCAACAAATGGTGCTGGGAAAACTGGAAATCCTTATGCAACAAAATGAAACTGAATCCCTTTCTCTCGCCATGCACAAAAGTGAATTCAAAATGGATCAAGGAACTTGATATCAAATCAGAGACGCGCCGTCTGATAGAAGAAAAAGTTGGCTACGATCTACAGTCGGTGGGGTCGGGCTCCAAATTCCTCAATAGGACACCCATAGCACAAAAGTTAATAACTAGAATCAACAAATGGGACTTACTCAAACTAAGAAGTTTTTTCTCAGCAAAAGAAACAATAAGAGAGGTAAATAGGGAGCCTACATCCTGGGAACAAATCTTTACTCCTCACACTTCAGATAGAGCCCTAATATCCAGAGTATACAAAGAACTCAAAAAATTAGACAATAAGAGAACAAACAACCCAATCAACAAATGGGCCAAGGACCTGAACAGACACTTCACAGAGGAGGACATACAGTCAATCAACAAGTACATGAAAAAATGCTCAACATCTCTAGCTGTCAGAGAAATGCAAATCAAAACCACCCTAAGATACCATCTCACTCCAGTAAGATTGGCAGCCATTAGGAAGTCAAACAACAACAAGTGCTGGCGAGGATGTGGGGAAAAGGGTACACTTGTACATTGCTGGTGGGACTGCAGATTGGTGCAGCCAATTTGGAAAGCAGTATGGAGATTTCTTGGAAAGCTGGGAATGGAGCCACCATTTGACCCAGCTATTCCCCTTCTTGGTCTATTCCCTAAAGACCTAAAAAGAGCATGCTACAGGGACACTGCTACATCGATGTTCATAGCAGCACAGTTCACAATAGCAAGACTGTGGAACCAACCTAGATGCCCTTCAATAGACGAATGGATAAAAAAAATGTGGCATTTATACACAATGGAGTATTACTCTGCATTAAAAAATGACAAAATCATAGAATTTACAGGGAAATGGATGGCATTAGAGCAGATTATGCTAAGTGAAGCTAGCCAATCCCTAAAAAACAAATGCCAAATGTCTTCTTTGATATAAGGAAAGTAACTAAGAACAGAGTAGGGACGAAGAACAGGAGAAGAAGATTAACATTTAACAGGGATGAGAGGTGGGAGGGAAAGGGAGAGAGAAGGTAAATTGCACGGTAATGGAAGGAGACCCTCAGGGTTATACAGTGGAGGGGGTAGAGAGAGAGGAGGGGAGGGGAGGGGAGAGGTGGGGAGGGGGGAGGGTGGATGATGGGAAAGGCAGCGGAGCACAACAGACACTAGTATGGCAATTTGTAAATCAATGGATGTGTAACTGATGTGAATCCGCAATCTGTGTATGGGGTGAAGGTGGGAGTTCATAACCCACTAGAATCAAAGTGTGGAATATGATATGTCAAGAAATTTGTAATGTTTTGAACAACCCACAATAAAAAATTAAAAAAAAAAAAAAAAAAAAAAAGAAGATAAACACCTAGAGGTAGATGTGGATCAGGAGAACACTCTGGAGGCAGAACAGGTTTGAGAAAGGTGTGATCTCTTGGTGTTTTAATCAGAATCCTAAGCTTCCATGGAGGAAGTGAAGACATGGTCTTGCTGCCTGCAGGACCTTGCACAAAAGCAAGGCAAGGCTGGAAGGGCTAGTAGGGGTTCTCAGGAAAGCCTGTTTCCGTGGTGACCGTGACTATGATGGATTCTTCACACTGAGGCCCCATCTAACCCTGGACTCCATATTTAATCAATAAAGTAAAATGATATCTCAATACATCACAAGGCTACCATTTTTAATTGATTGTCCAATAAACCTGAACTTCTAGGAACTAGCAGGAACTAGAGGAAACTGAGGCCAGAACACCTATGTGCTGCACTTCTGCTCAGAAGGAGAGGAAGACACAAAGGTAGAACAAGCAGCCATGTCCCGGGATCTACACGCACCAGGCTTCTTCTCCTGCCCCTATTCACACACCCTCACACCTGGGATCCACCACACATCTGAGGCCTCCATACTCACAGCCTGCAGGACGGGGCTGACAAGGAAGGCTGGACCCAGCAGGAACTGATCATCTATGTCCCATGTCACACGGTCTGACACAAACCTGGGAAGGTAAGAAGATGTCACAGTCAGAGTCCCAGCCCAAGACCCCAAGGAACAACTCAAGTTCAGAGGCAAGTCTCCCCTCCAACTCCATCTTATGTCATCCTTAGTCTTTGCCTATATGGATCAGGAATACACAGACTTCAATATTCTACATGTCAAGTTACCTTGACATCACAAATGCTTCAGATATGTTTAGACACTTGAAAAATTCTCCACTGTTTCCAGATGGCACATTCAAACTGCAAGGAAGGCCCTCAATACTTTTTTTATGATGTCGACTCACTTGGCCTTAATTATTTCAATAGCTACACCACATACAGAGGTCTGTGCATGCACAAATTAGAAAAAAATCAGGCTGTGTTGCATCATTTCAAATATTTTTCATTCAATAAATAGCCTTTCTCAATAACACATAGTGTGAATAAAACAGAGTGCAAAGTGTGGACTCTGTGGTTTGGAGAGCTTATGACAAAATAAATCTTATCTTCATTGAGAAGAATTTTTTGCATCAACTGCCACCCTACAAAACTAAACTATGCATCAGTCCCTAGGACCCCAGCTGGACACTGACTCGTGCAGAAGAGGCCGCACCACAGTGCTGCCCTCCGTGTGGGCCTTGAACATCAAGGTGTACAGATATGGCAACAGGGTGTATCGGGTCTCCATCACACTCCTGGAAATATTCACAAAGGCAGCATCCCAGGACACAGGGTCTTGTCTCTAAGGAATAAAAGCAAAGGTGTTGAGAGCCCAACCCAGGGACCCTAGGGGGCAAAGAAGGTAAAGGAAAGCTTGATCCAAGTACATCACACACAGCTAAGATAAAGGTGATTACAAGTGACACTCTGAAATATACTGAATAGTCCGATAATAGTCAGTGAGGATCTTCCAGGAGACCTCATGGAACTTTCCCAGAAAAAACACTTCAGGGATATACTTGGAACAATCCTTCCTACACTTAAAGAATCCTCTGATAATCCTGTGCATTTTGGCAATTGTGAGGCGCTTTGATGGTTTTGAAAATCTCCCAGGAACAAAGATGGTCTGGACTGGGACTCCAAGGTGAAGGCTGCACAGCATGTGACGCAAAGCACGTGAGCAAGGAGGAAGGTCCTACCCTGGTGCCAATGGTGTTGTGGTTCCTGGAGAAGGGGTAAAAGGCTCCCAGCTGCATCCAGCGAGCACACATCTCATACTCAGCATCTTGAAAGAACCCACAGATATCTGCTCCCGTCTGAAACCAGAGGAAATGAAACCAGCCTGTGGGTGATTGCTCACGGGTGTCAGTGTCCTCTTAGGGATGAGGAGGAGCAAAGGTCACTTACATAGGAGATGCCAAAGAGGCTGAACTCCATCATGCCTGCAATGAGAACCACGGCTGTCAGGAGAGGCATGTGTGTGCCCCGCCCTCTCCTCCCTCCTTTCCCAAGGACACCAGCTCCCTTCCCTGCAGCAGAGGCCCCTGGGAAGAAGCCACACACCAATGATAGATTTCTTCAGCTGGTCCCATGTGGCAGTGTTGTCTCCCAGCCAATGTCCTCCCCAGCGGCCAGAGGAGGGGAATGTGGAGCGGGTGATGACGATCCCTCGCTGTCCAGTCACCTCCTGCACAGCTCTGTAGGAGGGGAATGTACAGGTGAATTGAGGACACAGCAAGAAGAATGGAATAGGGCTTCCCTTTCCATAAAAAGAACAGAGGACATGGTAACAAAATGTTGGTTACGTGAATGGCGGGAATATGGGAGACTGAGCAATGGAGAGGGTCCTACTGACCGATGGAGACAACACCACCTTCATGGTGTCGTAACAGGGATTTCACCATGTTTCAGACCCACTGGTTACCCAGAGAGTAAGAAATCACTGAATCCTGCCACTTATTTATTATCTCTTGGTTATCTGTATTTGAGGAATAGGAGAGAATATCACTATATGGGATTTTTCTTAGGATAATTTCTAATATTCATTGAGTTTAAAGGGTGTGGGCTACTTATTCCACAGAAGATCCATTTACTGTACATTAAAAATGGAAAAAATATGCTGACATAGAAGTTTTACTGTTGAAGAAAAGGTGAGATATGTACAGTCCTTATGTTCTCTTTACCTCACGTAACTAATGCGTTTAAAGAAGCAACTGCACTGTGTAATACTAACTCGTGCCATCACGTGAGTCTCCCCAAACAGAACTACTAGTTTCTCACTTATGGGACAGTATCGTATTGAAAGTTGACCTCCTACATATACTCACAGGGACTGGCCCCATGGTTAAGGAAAATTGGTTTCAAAAATAAAAATTGTGACAGTTACAATTAAATGTTCTTCAATCTTGCAATGGGATTGCTATGAAAAACTTAAAAGTTATGCCCAGCACTATGTGTCCCCACAGGCTGAGCCCACTGGAGAAGGAAAACAATGACTCACTCATATGTGGGTCTGGTCTGGGACCACCCGTACAGGCTGTGCACATCATAGTGTCGCACCCGGGAGCCATCTGGAAGGATCTGCTCACTCTCCATGCACAGGGTCTTGCTGCTTAGGCCCCGGTCCCTGGACTCCAGATCTGAGGGAAAAGATTTGGGAAGGTGAAAACCAGCCCTGAGCCTTTTAGTCCCTGACCTCTCCTTAAGGCATTTAACTACACATCTTAAGATTGACTTGACTTCACAATGGCCCCAACCATGGGATTGTAACTAAGAAAAGGGCTTTCTAGACAAATTCAGGAAACTTTCCCCCAAGAGATCCAGAAACTTGCACCAAAAAGTTTGGAAAAGGACTTGAAATGCTTTCGTTTCTGGCCCCCAATAAACCAGAAAACACAGAGGGCTCTGCTGGTCAGGATAAACCTCTGGTGCTGGGCTCAAACAATGATTATCTTCCATCTAGCCATGGAGAAGCCCAAGGGTCCTTACGTGGCATGTAGGGAGGACGGTTCAGACTGGCATCACTGCAGCCTGAAGGAACAGCCCCATTCACAAAGCTCGATGGTTCATTCATATCCTAGAAAAGTCAGACACAGACATTGCTTACTCTTAACTGAGAGACTTCTTGTCAATTGAGAGTCAAGGGTGTGGTGAATACATCATTCCCACCAGTACACCTGTAGATGCTTGCCCAGTCTGGCTCATCAAATCCAGATAAGAATTGGATAAAAAAATAATTGATCCCTAAAGGATGACTGACTAGAAGGTCAAAACAATACTCCCTGAGGCATTCTTGGCAATCTCCCTAGAGGTTCAACAGAATGAGTAACAAGCTACAAGGAATATCAGGATATTCCACACCTCAGTTCAGGAAATGCAGCATAATATATCCAAAGTCTGTCTTGGAAGTTTACTATCACCTTGACTAAAAGTCTGACATTCATATGGTAAATCACACCAAGTTAAACACACACACACACTTACAATCCACATGCCATCAAACTTCAAGCTCCTCTCTGGATTCTCTGGGTTGTTGTACAGTTCTGCAATTTCTCTCTTCCACCACAAGGCAGTTGAATTACGGAAAAAGTCTGGGAAGGCCACATAAGCTCGGTATTCCTATAAAAACATTTATAATTCACTATCCCAAATGAATATATCTTACAGAACCTAATTAATGAAAAGACTTGGACTACATTATGGCAGAGTGAAAATCTCAATAGAGCCTACCTTATGTTCTTGATAATTGAGAATACATTGAGGGCAATGAGGAGAATTATGGATGAATTTGACACATTTGAAAATGTCCATAATCTGTTTCCTTTTCATGCCATCATGAATGCTATCAATTGACACCCTCACTATCCCTGGCTTCAGTTCCCAACCTGCACTCTGTATCCTGCCTTTTCCTAAGCTCTCCCCTAAGACCCTATAGGGAACAAGGAACAACTGTAGCTGGAAAGGGCAGACACCACAGGCACTGTACCAGAGGAAAGGCAAACCAGGTGGCATGGCAATGTGTCATATCCACTGGCAACATGGGAGAGGGGAGAGATTACATTTCATGACATTAGACTGGCATTCATTAGTGTTCTGTGGCTTCAGAATCATGTGAGCATTGCAGTTTTTTGTAATATAATATGGAAGAATTTAAGGAGGAACCTCAATAAATGTTTCCTTTTCTGCTTCTTTCATCAAGCAGGAAAAGCAATGTCTTCAACTTAGCATGGAAAGTGGATTCACATATCGGTTCTTAAATAGATTGTAAGGGTTTTAGATCAAAGACTTTGTCTTACACACTTTTGATTGGTCTTTATGATTCCTACATGGCAGAGCTTAGAAACTGTCATAAGAATAAGGGAATGATAATAAATGTTCAGTGTTTAATTTGGGAAGAACATCACTCAGTAGCAGCAAATATGCATGAATGTCTATATATTCTATGTTGTTAGAAAATACTCTGATCCTTGGTGTATCTCAAAACAATTGAGCCTCCTCTGTGGTAAACTCTGCCTCATATGATGTAATGTGCTAAATAATGCTGGAGAATAGGAAGAATCCCCAAAGAGGACTTAGTATAGGCAAGCTCAAGTTTCTTGTATAATGCAAAATGGTGATTGGTATCCATATGTCTAGATAAAAGTCAAATGAGGAACACCAATAAGAAAACAGTAATGGATCATCATGCACAGGTCTGGTTCACAGACGACAGAAAGGGCAAGGGGCCATATCACTGAGAACTTTGGATTCCTTTGTTAGGAAATGGAAATAGAAAAGTATGGAAATAGACACAGAATCTTTCATCACAAACAGAGCTCCAGCTATGGCCATCTCAGAACCTATGGTATGTGTGGAGAGTGGGGATTAAAGAAATGAATCATGATCAGCTGTTTGAGAGACAGAACTGTATCTCCTCTAGGATACACGTGGTAAATCAGCCCAACCATGGTTTTCTAACTTTACTAAATGCTGCTGTATTGATCCTTACCCATGTAGTAAAAATTCCCTCCCCTTCGCCAAAGTGCTATCCAAATTCAACTCTTGCCATATCGCTTCTGTCCTAAAATTGTGATGTTCACATCTGCACAAAAGCCCTCAGAATTACTTATTACAATCCATTGCATGATACTGCAATTCAATTCCTAGATGCCACCACAAACTTACTGAATCAAACAGTGAGATTCAGACTCAGAAATCTGCTTTTCCACTACTTCATGGATGAACATTTACTTGCTTATTTGCTTACTTGCTTGCTTGTTTATATTACCCTCAGGAATTGCAGACCTGAGCATCAATAATCTCACTTTAATTCGTCTCAGCACATGGGTACTACTAATTTAATGGTTATAATTATTCTAAATACCAATAATCTCTTACAAGCTATCTAATATATTTTTGGTACCCAAATGAAGCATTTCTCATCAAAGGTACAATTTCACATTGGGGTCAAGAGAATTCTTTGTGAAGAATCCCCTGCTATTAGAGGTAAGAGCATCCCTAGTCACTGCCCACCAAATATCAAATGATGCTCCCACATCACTGAGATAACCAAACAGCCACACGGACTTCTGAATCCCCTCAATATGGCAGTCCCAAATGGCTGATGAACTGTGTTAATTCATGAACTCATAAGGTAATAGCCAATCCCTTCAATAATGAAAATGACCTTCTTCTAAGCAAATCGAACTTGTGTGTCAGATTGGCTACGGCATGATTTGATTCTATGTCCGCATGGGCCGGCTGGATCACTAAACCTCAAACAATCCTCGGTAAGAAATGAAAAAACAAGTACTGAGGTTTTCTTTCTTATTTCCTTATTAGCTAGAAAGTAGATACATACACAAATAATAGATGAAAAATTAATACTTAAGTGAATATATAGGAAGGAGAACAAGGGAGAAAGAGAAAGAGTGAAAGGGTGAGAGACAGATAGATAATGATTCAGTACTAGTCAAAAGAAAAACATAATCTTGAATTGATTTTGATTCACTACTACCAATCTGCCCCGGTGAGATTCTATTTCTTTTACTTTATCTATGTACTGCAAAAATTAAGAATACAGAATATAACTGCCAGATAATCTGAACAAAAATATGGGTAACTCATTTTGATTCTAGAGTGCTACTGTTACCACCTGGGAATCAGAAAGTCACAGACCAACTAGTACTATTCTCCCTCCTGTGTCCTAGACCTGAGCCTTTGGTCCCCAGACTGTCCCAGTCCAAATATCAGTCTTTACCTCTAAAAAAGACCACTGGCCACTAAAATTAACTAGTCTGGATAAGGCATGAACATGTGGCCTAACTGTGCCAGTTCCATCCCTTACTAATGTCTTTCTCTTATCCCTCCATCCACTGACTAGGATCCTCCAGTATAGGAAATGTCCCCTAAGCAGAGCCTTCACCCCTGAGATCCTATAGAAGCTAATAGCAAAATTTATAGATACTGTACATTGTTCCCACAACACTATTTTTTTCTGATTAATCCTTGACCTTGAGAGTTTCAAGACATACTACTTATGCTACCTTGATGACCATGTGCAAACCATACTCTATGGCCCCTTGATCCTTGGTAGGTATCCTTGGAACTACTTTCTTTGACTTCTCAGTACTTTTATCAATATTCATAAGCTTCACATGTTCTACTATAATTTCTGTCCAGAAAGAATAATCATTGCTGAAGAGTGGATAAAGAAGTACCAGAAAAATATTGGTTCTTCTGAAGAGGCCAGATACCACCCTGACAGCCCTGCTCAAAAGTATTAGAGAGCAACTGATGACAAAGCAGACAGGCTGCATCAGTTCCCTTGGTACACTTCTTGGCCAGAACATCTGGCTGAAGTCATCATGGACCAGTGTGGAACCATGTATTCTTTCAAGCAACAAATACTTAGTAAAGCTAGAAAGAAACCTGGGTCAAGCAGCATGGGACAACTTCATTGCAATCAAAAACCTGTTCCCAAGAGTAAATTTTTAATCAATACTGGAACCTGAGAAGTAAAAGTGAAGCTGGGAGACCCAATCACTAAAGACAAAGGTTAGAGATACTAGTTAAAAGGAATACTCAAGGCAACAACAATAAGACACAGACTCATTCTAAGAAAAGATTGGTCTTCCTTGAAAGTTTCATACATTGGAAACTCAATAGGCCTATGAAATCAGGTGGCTTTGAATTTTAAATAACCATTGTGTCTCCTAAAACCATGAACAAGTAATTTCACTTCTTTGTCAATTAAATCCCATAGATAATAATACCTACCTCCCAATTACACATTAAACAAAACTGCATTTAAAGTAATTCACACAAAGCCTGACACACAGCACACCGTTCCTAGGAGCTTTTCCCTTGTTTTGCCAAAGTCTTTGGCAGGGAATATTTAGGATAGTGGGTATGGTTTCCATTCCTAACAACCTGGCCTTCACCCAACATCCACAAAGGGCTCTTTACCTCCACTTGACTGTCCCAGTCTAGAGAGCTGTTAACAACAATATCAGGGTAATCAGGCCACACCTGCAGAGAGAAAAATATTTAACAGCAATGCACTTGGCAGTTTACCTAAGAAGGAATTCCTAAGACTGTCAACCACAGCCGTAGAGGGTAATAATACTTTTGATTATCATGTAGGGTTTATCAATATAAAAGTGAAATCCACAAAGTCCTCAATATATCAATAAATACTAACCAAGAAATGAAAACTAATGACTTCAGCATCCACAAGAAAAGGGTAAAACACACACAAACACACAAACTATGGCCCTCTCCCATGATGGAGACTAGTAGTCACCACTTAGATCATACCTTTCCCCAGACAATGCCTCCACCATTTGGATATTTGATGAAGACATCATCCTCCACTCCCCGAGTGAAGGCAGGATAGGGCTGTGTCTCATTGCCAGAAATGGCTGGGTCCTGCAAGCAAAGCACAAGTCAGTCGGCAAAGCAAAGAGAGAGATTGACAAGGGACAGAGAAAAAGAACTTCTTCATTGGGAGGTCCCTAGCTTCCACCTGCCCTCTAGAGTTTCTGGGAATCTCTGGAAATATACTCTTCTTATTGTACTTGGAGTTCTCTGTTCTTCATATGGATAGAGGGACAAGAAAAGTGGTTCTCCACAAAGCCCAGTCCTCCTCCCAACACACTCCATCCACACAGGCACAAAAGGACTCACCAGGATGAGGATGACCCGCATCCCATCAGCCCTCATGCGATTGATCAGGGCTGGAAACCCAGCAAACTTGGGGCTGAGGGTAAAGTCCAGCTGCCGCTCCATGTAGTCAATGTCTGAGTACTGCACATCCTGGGGGAGGACACAAGGAAACAGTGGCTGCTGGTGCTGAAAGTCCAGCTCCCAGAGGAGAAACACTCTCCCCTCCTGATGGTGAATTGAAATGGCTTCCTGTTGACTCTTGCCAATCCTAGCTCTTTCAGTATGGAAACTAGAAAATTCATCTAATTTTTCAAACTTTTACTCAAAATAGAGATATAATATAAATCAGTAAAAATAGGATGATAGAGCCTCTATATCACGGCTATTGTGAGAATATAATAGGGAAATTACTTTGTCAATAGCTATTATAAGGTTTGATTGCATTCCCACCCCCAGTGTTGCCCCTGATAAAAACAGTTTATATTAAGAAGAAAAAAAAAGTTAGCTACTCAGTTGTAATACAATCTGGATGGTAAGTTGGCTTCAAAACTTAAAAAAAGAAAAACAAATTCTCATAATTACTGTCGGCATGCAATCTCAGAGGTAATTAGAAATAGCTGTCTTATAAGAATATGGTACATTGCATGATGTATTTCCCATTAATGGAACAATTGCAAATAATTGAACAATGAGTAGAATAAAATTCAATTTGAAACGGCTCTGCAGGATCAGTTATAAGTATTCAATCCGGCTTCTCCTCAAATGGATGATAAGAATTTATTACCATGTGTATTTCCTTTGGAAACATATCTAGAAGCCCTACATTCAGCCAGTGAGTAGCTCAGCACTGATAAAATAATGTTTGTAGTACAAAAATTTGGGGATTCATCAATACATAATCATTGAATTGGGACTAATTTTATTTAATTACCACTACTATTCTTGAGGGAAATTTAATCTCATGGTGCCAAGGACTTTTAGAAAAATGTCTAAAAATAAATAAAAGAAATGGAATCATACTAGAGTTGAAAAGTTCTGGACCCTGCCCTATCTTCTTACTCTGAGTCACTGAGTCTACACTGCTATTATATGGAAGCTAGGCCCCTCCTGAATTACTGTCAGGATGGAACTCAAAGTGTCATCAAGTCAGAAAAAAACTTTTGTGCTTTTGCTGAACCCCACAAAAACCCAACAAATAAATCCAGACACAGAGAAGCCTGAGTTGGCTATGAGCTCATAGAGCCAGTGCACCAATACTGAGACATACATAGGGGATCTGGGCAGCCACCATCTCATCATACAAGCTGGAAATCTCAGAATCATTCTCATATCCATAGCGACACAGCTGGAACCCCAGGGACCAGTACGGTACCATCACAGGTCGGCCAATCACCTAGAATATGGACAGAAATATTATTCCTTACAGGAATGACTCAAATGAAGTTGTACAACAAATAATAAGAATATTTTTCTAGTGCCCCAAGATAGACAATCAACATATTCAAATCCAGAGAACTCAGCAGATATAAAATTACTAGGATACCTTGAGAAAGCTTCTTTCTAGACTAAAGTTCATTCTCTTGGAATTCTGTACAGTCTAAATTCACTCTCATTCCTAGAGGTGGTCTAGGTTATTGCTGAAGAGAACAGATCCCAGAGGGAAAGTGCCTGGTTAATACACAGGCTCATGTCCTCCTGGTTCTGTGACCTTGAACAAAATTAAGTAATCTCTTCATGTTTCAATTCTTCACTGGTAAACTAAACATAAATGTAATGTCTGCCCCACGCTGTTTTGATGAGGACTTAATGACTTAATACATTTAAATGGTCTGACATGCAGTAAGAGTGACAGAATCTGTTTTTATTATCACAAAAATTACAACTGTCTTCAACAGTCCCAAATATTACCTCCATTACCACCACATCAGTCCCCCATCTTCACTATCATCACCCCATCACTATCACCCACACAATCCCCAGAATTTTCACCCCATCATCTTCCCTATCACCACACAATCACCATCATCAACATACCCAACATGCTCATAACTACCATCCCCACCACTTTAACCAACAGCAGATGACCATTACCACTGTTAACATCTCTATCACCACCACTCGTACCTCGAATACTCCCACCATTACCCTTACCATCATTAGTACCTTAAGCACCACTACTACAATCCTCACACATAGGTCATTTCACCACCTCAGCATTCCACAACCATTCTTACCATTACCACTACCACAACTCTCAGCACTACGATCTTATCCTCCCCATCACCACTTCACACCACTAGGCTCAGCATTACTTCAGGTGCAGTGTCTACTTTACCTAATGTGGAATAATTAGGCTCTAATTTAATGATTATTGGAAGGTACTTATAGCTTCTTATTATATAATATGCCTGGTTCTAAGAAAAACCTTCAATTCTACTTGTCAGAGTGAGTATTTGGGAACATGGAATGTGCCATATAAATGCTTGATAATCAGTAGAATTTCAACCTACCTCTGTGTACTGTTGAGTGACAAGTTCTGGAGTTGGCCCCAAGAACACATAAAAATCCAGAATTCCCCCTGTGGTACGGTATGTCAGAGCAGGTGTGGGCTGGAAAGTCACATCTGAAAAAATAGGAAAGTGACAAATGAAAACTAAGCTAGAAACCTACAAGACAAGGAACAATCTGTGAAATCCCTAATTTCATTCTCTTGCACTCTAATCTATTAACAGCACACATTCTGTACTGCATCCAAATGAAATTAAACAGTTCAGTGAAAGTCTACAGAGTCCCACCCCAGGAAGTTTTCCCTTTGGTATGCCTCATTATCTCATTATAAATATCATTCTGCTATTTTAAAACTATTGATAACACTTCTACTTCAGAATAGTTTAATAGACACATGGAATGGTAAAAAGACTATTCTGTATGCACCTCACCCAATATCCACCAATGATAATATCTAATAAAACCTTGTACAAAATCAAACAAGGAAAATGACATGATATAATCTTATTAACCCCAGCATGGAACTTTTTCAGAGTACACCAGTTTTAATGTAGACATTTTATCCCAGGCCTGAATTTTCAACCCTATCTTATATACAGAATAAATTAATATCTTCATACTTAAAGATGTGAGTGCTGTCACTTAATTCATCATGAGTACCATCTATGCAGATACTTCCAACTTAATAACCTCTAGGACTCCTGGGACTAACGTGGACTTCCTACCCTTCATATGGAATTTCTGCCAAAATAGAATTATATTAAATATTGTTATCTCATGCTACAAGGCTGAAGTCAACAGAATGGAAAGAAGAAAAACAGCCACTGTCCTCTAAATAATTTTGACATTGGAAAGCTGCTAGGTCAAGGACATTCTACAGTTTCACAGGATGACTGACTGGGAGACAACAATAGAAGGAGCGCTGGCACCATCCTACCCATGGCATTGCTGTTCAGCAGGAGAACTCCGTGGGCACTGCCGTCCTCCTCTAGTCCCATGTAGTAGGGGTGGACGCCATAGGAATTCTTCTTGTACTGAGTGTCAAAGGGGAGAAATCAAAGGAGGTTAAAAGTCATTGTACATGAGAAACAATCAAAGAAAAATTTGTTTACTGAGATGGATTTGGTCTTCCCTCTAAAAGGAGTAAACCACATAAGAAGCATAAATGAAAATTATCCTATAGTCTAAGAGCAGAAAAAGAAAATCTGAGTCTGGGATCATGTAGCACAAGGTGACCATGATGTATGTGGGAGGAAAGAGGCAGAGAGGCACATATCCACAGGGCTCCTTGCTTACCCCGGGGGGTTCATCTCTGGAAAACATGCCCCACGTGTGCCAGTTCAAGTCTCTCCTGAAGGCTGTGTGCTCATTTTCCCCAAAGCCATAGATGTACTTGGAGGGCAGGCGGGTGGAGATGCGGAGGAACATGTCATTGAAGGTGAAGCCAAAGAGCTGAGAGTCCCAACTGCAACACACACACAAAGGGTACATTCAGAAAAGAAAATTATCTTGCCTATTGCCTTCCAAATGGTGACTTTTTAAGGACAACAGAAGCTTTGATTCTCACCACAACCCAGAACCCAACATCTCCCAAACACACCACAAAGTCTTTTTGATGACAATAATCACAGATATCCCCACTATGAACTTGGGAGTTTTCCTTCATATTCTATTTCTCAATTACATGGCCTGTTTTCAGTGTTCCCTCCACAAAACCAAATTCAATCCATCTCACCATCTCAGCTGCTAACACTCCACACAAGCCTTCCTTCAGCTCTTTCCCTTGAATAGTCCATTCCCTACAGCTTTCCAGACGGATATGTTTAAGTATCTCTCGTCATGTCACTCCCTGGTGACCCTCTTCCATGGCTTCTCATGGAAACACCTCATGAAGCCTTCCAGGCTGCACCTGATCTAAGCCTTCCTGACACCCCAGCTTCATCTCCCACCACTCACCTCCTTGCTCGCTTCCTTGATTTTGTTCTATTCCTTGACATGCCAAGTGTCATCCTATATCTTGACCTATGTTCTTGCTCTATCACAAATGCTTTTCCCTACTCCAAAGGCCCCATATAGGGGTTTCCTTCTCTCCATCCAGAATCAACTTCAAAAGTTAACCCTTCAATATCAAAAGCAATAACCTACCATAACTCTTGATTACCTGTTCACCTGTTCGTTTACTTAATTATCAACATCAACTTCCTTATAATATTGTCATTTAAATTATTGTTACAGTGGTGAGATCAGAGGAATTATCCATCTATGAATATAGTACCTAAAACAATACCTAATATAGTGAAATAACCCATAAACACTGAATGGATGAATTCCCCAAACATGCAACAGATTCAGCCATCATTCCAGATTGCCAAACACCTTCCCATAAGAACACAGCTGAAGGAAATAGCTTACTCATGGATCTGGAAATGGACAGAAGAGGCCTGAGCCAGTAACCAATCAGGACAATAGGCCAGACAAGAAATGTACAGTTACATGGAAATTCCAAATTAGAAAAGAGCCACGTACATTACAGTGCCTGTACTCTTACGGCGAATTTCTATTCCAAATGGATTCTCCTTAATGAGGACATCATAGAGTCGACTCTCTGGGGTGCTGGATGGACTCCTTGTTATGTTCAAGGGGACTGGGACTTCATAACGACTCTTGCTGGGGTCATAAATCTAGAGCAGAAGAAACTGACTTTAAATAAGAATATAGATACAGGGAATAAGTTCTGGATTACAATTAAACACAGTTTAATTACATTGATGATACCCTAAGTGCATGTATGAAAACATGGATGGTATTAATATACATTGTATACAAACAGAGATATGAAATATTATGCTGTATATGTGTAATGTGCATTATTCTGCATTTTGCTGTCACATATAACAAATTAGAATAAAAAAGAAAAAAATGCTTAAAAGAGATAATGTTTAATTTTATCATCATTAATGAGATGCTTTCTAAATGGATAATCTGATTATTTTGAGTTAATCACACCATAATGAGAATTTTACCAAACAACATATACATTGAGTAAATGGAAAATTATTGTCTGTCAAAAATAATTTAGGCATGAATAATACTCTAAATCTACACCCTTAGAAGAATGTGAACATCATTGGCAATGAATCTAAATGGCATATATTTGCATTCTTTAAGCTCATGATATGTGGGATTTAAGTGACATATCAAAGAACAACATCAGATTTAATATTTTTATCTAAATCCATTATATTTTATTATTAAGGCTTCAAGTACAGTATCAATTCCCTTGACTCTTTGTGCTAACTTGTAACTTCATTGTGAAATGAGCGTGGTTTATAACTGTATCCTTTATTATTTTGTGTTTGTATAGTAATGTATATAAATATCTAAAAGTATTCAATATTGAAAATTATTTCATTCACAATATGAACTTGGATTAAAATAATTAGAGATATCCTTGCTAAAAATGATAGATTAAACATTTCATGAGTATCTCACAAATGCCTGCAAAATATATAAAGGCAACTTTGGATATGAACTTAATTACAAAAGGCTATGGTTTTAAGAATTTCTCTTGCTAATGGATAGTTAAAGAGAAGGATTCATGACACTTTGGTAATGTGAGTAAATGTACAACTCTAGAAATTCTGAGAGTACAGCAAGGAGATGCCTAACAATGTTTCTGGGTCATTGAAGTAGTTCCATGGGAGAATTACAGCCTGAGTCATAAACTTTGAAGCTATAAGCAAGCACAAGAAATGAGATCAATCATTTTTGTAAAGCAACAGCAAAAACAAAGGCACAGAGTATTAAAGGCATCTCAGAAAGATGCAAGTGTTTCGGAGAGAGAAACTGTATGGAAAGTGGTGGACGAGCTGAAAGCAAGTTCTTCAATTTTGAGCCTTTATGGGCCCACAACCAAATATCAATGCTATAGTGAGGACACTAAAAACAAGAACAAACACAGAAAATAACAACAAAGAAAACAGACATCATTCCTTACATTAGCACATGTTACAGATCTGAGAGTCCAAGTTGATGTCGCACAGGTGAACAAGTACTATACATGAGCCTCTGTGTTACGTTTCAGAAGCACAAAGAGGAAAGACACATTCTGGCCACAGAAAAGCTGACAGTTTACAAGGGAAATAGACACAAAAACAGCTGGTCCACACGTAGGCTTTAGATGTAATTGAACAATATAAGGAAAAGAAATTATTGCATTTCAATGGCTATTTAAGAGACCTCAATTTCAGTGTTCAAAATCAAACTCTTACACTGAAAACATACAAACCTATTCAGAACTTCCTCATTTCAGGTAATGTCACCATTGTCAACACAGACATGACAAAAATATGGTATTCATTTTTCAAGTCTCCCTCTCCCTTATCTACATTTACCATAAAGTCACCAGATAATGTAAACCCTACCATCTTAGTCTAAAATATCCACTTTTCCCCATCTCTTTTCCTATAGTCATCCAATCTCAAACCCCACTGGAACACATATTTGAGAACATCTTAACTTGTCTCTCTCTGTTTTGTTCTCCAAAAACCTCCTTAGAGTAGCCACAAAACATCTTCAAATTGCAAATTAGAACAGCTCTCACTGGCAATGAATTCTCACTATGCTTTGAAATAGGATAGTAATCTAGTGCCCTATAAATTGAACCTTAAAAGAATTTCACATTTTAGAGTTCTATAACCTAACTTGAAAATATAATGTCACTAAAAAGGGCCTACTCAGTACCTGACACAAGTACCATGTTTACCTTAAATTGCAGCATTTCATCCTTATGGTAGGTCACCTGCAGGTGGAGGGGATTCACAGGTGTGGAGGGGAAGGTGTTGGCATAAACAGAAGGCTTTAAGGAGATGTCAGCCGTGGCCCCATGGGAGTTGTACTGGACATTGCTCACAGAGTACAGATCATTGACAAAATAACAATGAGGGACTCCAACAGAACTGGATTCCTGGAAAGGAAAGTTGAGATTGTAGATCAACAGGTGGTCCTAGAATTGTCAAATAGAAATAATCAGAGAAGGCAATCTGTATGAGATGGAGCCAACACATCATTCTTTCATGTACATATAATAAGATATTGACAAAAAGTAAATTTCTAGACACAAAGCAAAATACTTATTAAAAATACACCATTTCAATCCATACTTAATCTTCAAGACCAGGTTCCTTGGAAGCCCTGTTTCTATGGAATTGAAGTAGGCACCTGGGTACTAGGGCTATGCTCAAGAAATTGCTGCCTAAGGTTAAAGATCTGGGTGTCCATCAACACCTCAGTGAGGTTACCTCCCAGGCACAGCCTCGGGCAATGCAGTTTGCTTCAGAAGCACCATGCTCATCAGGGTAGCAGTCTATTTTTTCTTCATCTCTGATGATTGTGTTCCACTCCACTGTGTATTCCTCTCCCAGCACAAGACTGATCTCTGTGATGATGGCAACCTGAAGGAGTGGAAAACAAAGGAAAAATTCCTTTGCTGGACAAAGGCCTGGCAATGTCTAAGTATTTTTAATTACACATGTAGGCATCAGACCAGACTCTCAGCAATCTAAGTGTCATTTGATTGTAGTTGCTATGAAGGAGCTATACATATGGAAGAGGAAATATTCAGTAGCAATATGGCAAATGTCACAACTCTATCAAAATCTTGAGCATTATATTGTGGAAAGAATGAGATCAAATAAAACCTGCTGTGATCACCCTTTTCCTTTCCTTTCCTGAGTCCTTCACCTCTTCATTTTGTCAATGAATTTCTTGCTAATCTGACATTAAGTTTACCTTCTTGCCATCCAGTCGCCAAACCAATATCTCCCACTGGACTATAGTGGTGCTAAGAACAGAGGAATAGAATCATTTGTCTATGTCCTCATTTCATTTTCTCTTTGGAATCACAGACAGTTATTTCAATTCTTTGGGCCTCAGTTTTAAAAACTGCAAAACTGGTGAGTTGGAAAAATCTTTGCATATTCTTCCATTTCTAACATCTAAGGGTCTTCAGTTCTCTACACCCAGATACTCAAAACTTGAAAGCTTTTAGGAGACCACCTGTCATGCCAAAATTTAATGTTTTTCTGTGTGTTTTTCTCATCTTTGGCATGTCTTTAAACAGCAATTTGCATATTTAACATTCTCATTTGTTGAAGCAATAAGACCTCATTTTAAGGATCATCAACTTTTTCCCTGTTTCTCTGCTTATGTCTTGCACCTGTCTTTCCTACAAAGATCACCCTACCCCCACCTCCAACAAGACCATGTTTCAAAGATCATTGAGATTGTGTTAGAATCAATCAAGTGTGACTGTCTTGATTTGGCACCACACATCCTCCAAAGTGTGACCACTAGTTTCGTCATGTTCAGAGCAATGTTCTTGCAAAGAGAATCCAACTTAAGGTGGGTACCCGAGATTTATGGACTGACAATGCAGGACTATTCTCAGTCTGAGTTGGCTTATTCTGCTCTCTCAACTTGGAGTGATTTCCCATAAAAATGCCCCTTCAGGAAGACATAATTCATTGCTTTCTTCCTTGCTCTTTCCCAAATTTTAGTAAACAAAATTCCTCAAAATAGCTCCCTTTTTGACTATGTAGTATAGCTATGACCATGAAAATGTGAGTACTAGTTCCTGGAGAGTTTCTGGCCAGGTATTTATTTCTAGATTTAAGAGTATTTTCTATCCTATCCCTATACCTCTTCCATCTGTCTCCCTACACACTCTTTCCTCTCTCTCTTCCTATAATGTCCTACAACCAGTGCATGCTGACAGAAACTAAGCAGCCACTTCCTATCACAAGAGAAGAAAAGACCTCAATCACAACAACATTGAGCCATTGAACCATGCCTGCCTGTAAACTACTATGTCTATTACTAGTGTCTACTTCTATACAATGACTTGCAGAAAGAAAAAATAAAAAAGTCCAGCTTGGTACCATTTGGGGCTTCCTTTCCCTTGTAGCTGATGAAGCCAGACCTGACATGCCACTTTCTAGGCCCAGCACCAGACCTGTTATCTGAACAAAGCTCAGCTCAACTGCTCCACTAAACTTTAAATATCAATTAAATCATGAGCGAACCATTTCCTATATGTTGATTTGGCCCTGGGTGTCTTCCCAATTGTTCATGTGTATAAATCATGACACCTCACTACCCACATTCAAACAATAAAGGAGTTCCTCAGGTCTTATTAATTAACTTATTAATCAAATATGAATTGAGCTTGTTTTCCCACATGAATCCTTCATATACCTTGCACTTTGCCATATACATAACCCGCCATACAGAAATTTATTCCTAACTTCATAATATGTATGTCCTCAAATGTGCTTTCAGAACAAAAAGTCTACTGCCATGATAGTACAGGACTAAACTGACGTATTTTCCCCAAATTTGGAAGGTCTCTCATGAATCATGTTAACCCAGAAGCTACAATGCCAGGTACTGTGGTCAGGACCATTGGAAGAAAGGATTTCTCATAAGACTCAGCATCAGAGTGAATGATGATAGGCTATTCAGGATGGCCATGTCTCCTCACAATCATTGAGAAATCATTTATTATTACTATCTAACCAAATAGGTACCCATCAAGTGGAATCACCAATTCTTAGTCCTAAACTGGTTTTTTAGAATATATGTGTTGGAGATAACTTCTACTCATCTCTTTAAAGTTTTCAAAAAGTGGGAACTTCAGTATTTGAATTCATGGGACTCCTTCCTCCCAACTTTACCTTTCAGCATCAGCCATCAGCTTCCAGATCCCTTTTCTTCTTACCTGTTCCACACTTTCCTAACTCTGCTCTCTTATGTATCCTGTAACTAAAATGTTGAAAGTGAAGCCAGTGAGACAGAGGAGAACTCTGAGAGGCTGGGGAAAGAAGGATCATCATCCCTGGTGAGCAGGACCTCCCTGTCTTACTAGCTCTGCCCATCACCTCTTCACCACTTCCATTCCCAGGCCCCTGACTTCCCCACCACAGGCATCCACACAACCTCAGGAAGCAGGAAAACCAAGGTGCTATGAATAATTCTGGAAAAACAACCTCAATACATGGATTTTTACCTTCAGCTGAGCATCATATGTGACCTTGGGAGCAGTCTGACTCAGGACACCATTGTGTTTCACTGTAACGTTCCTGGGTTCCTGTGTCCCAAAGATTTTAATCTGCTGAAATGCTAAATTATTGGGATCCTTGTAGGTTGCTTGTGAAATCTTCACATCCAGGCGGTTCTGAAAGTCAAAATAGCACAATGAAGCCCAAAGCTGTGCCTCTAAAACATAGATTCTCCAGCCACTCAAATGCTCCATCCTAGCCAGAAGCTCCCCACTGCTCTGAATACCTCTTAGCTGTCCCAACTAACAAATGCTGTGTGTATAAACTTACTTTTATAATACTCTTAGAAAACAAAAACAATCAGGAACAGACACACACACTCATTTTAGAAAATCACATTGAGTTTAAAAAAAAAAAGCACACTGACCAACTGCTTTGATGCATCAATATTATTGCCTACTTTTGATAAGATGGATGATACATTATTGGGACTGAAGTCTTATATGGCATTGTGTTGTTTACCTGTAGCCATTATTGTTATCATTTACTTATTTTTATGAAGATAGAATCATAATTACACACACACACAAGCACATATGAGCCTATGGTAGACAAAATCTCATACCTAAGATTTATAAAAATGTGCTACTCACTTGGGTGGCAGAAAACTCACAGAAAAGGTAAACTTTATTGGCCACAGTATCTGAAAGCAGAAGAAAGACGAGTCAGAATGGCCTGCCCACCACACAAGAACAATTTCCATCTACCTCTTCTTAAAGCTCATTCTGCAGACCATAGGGGCAGGATTTCCTTCCTTTCATGATGCAGTACGATCCCACAATATATATTCATTCATCTACATGTGATCACAGGTGTTTCTATATCTTAGCTCTTATGAACAATGCTGCAATTAACATGGGGGTGCACACATCTTTTGACAAGCCAATTTCATTTTATTAGATATATACTCAGAAGTGGGATTGCTGGATCATAGGATAGTTCTGTTTTCAATACTTTGCGGAACTTCTATATTGCATCCCAAAATTCCTGTACCAGTTTGCACTTTAAACAGTTTTGTTCCACTTTCTCCTCATGATCATCCACACTTGCTATGTCCTCTTTTTCACAGTAAGCATCCTAACAGGTATGAAAAGATATCTCAATGTAATTTCTCTGCTGCTAGTGAATTTAAGGACCTTTACATATATGTCTTAGTCAATTTTATGTTTTCTTTGGAAAAAATTTCTATTCAAATCCTATGTCCAATTTTAAAATCTGGTTATTTATTCACTTGCTATTGAAACATAATTTTCCTGATGTATTTTTGTGTTAAGACACTTAGCAGATATGTGGTTTGCTCATATTTTCTCCATCTGTGGGCTCCCTTTTCATACTGTTGATTGTCAAGTTGAGCAGAAGATTTCTAGCTTGATATAGTCCCACTGGTTTATTTTTTTACTTTTCTTATCTATACTAGTTTTGGTGTCAACTCCAATTAAATACTTCCAAGACCACTGTATAATAACCTATTCCCTATTTTTTTTCTCCAAGGAATTATGCCTTTAGCCCTTAACTTTAAGTTTTTAATATAGTTTTCACAATAACTGAGATATAGAAATAACCAAATGGTCAACCTACAGAACAATGGAGAAAAAATTGTGGTAATACATAAAAGGAATATTATTTAGCCTTAAAAATAAGAAAATCTTGTCATTTCTGACAATATGGGTGAAGCAGGAGTACTCCATACTAAGAGACACAAGCTACACAAAGCAAAGAAAGAAAATACTATATGATCTCATTTACATGTATCATCTACAAAAGTTGAATTTGTTCAAGCAGAGACTAGAACAGAGGTTGAAAGTATGGGGATAGGAAGTACTTGTGATGTGTTGGTTCAAATGTACAAACATTCAACTACAAGAAGACAAGTTCTGGTGAGCTAATATACAGATGGCTGGTGATAGATGTTAATTTATTTCACTGGTAATCATTATAAACAGTACCTGAGTATATGGTTTACATTGAAGATTTTCCATCTTTCCATATCAGTGAAACATTTAAATAAAATAAATTGGATAATATTTAAAAAGCTACACCTTGACATTAAGGAAATTATAAATAGACTCTCAAAGAAGCTATGGATCTTCCCTCTCTTTCCAATAGTAACATTGAGGAGATTTCCTTCCAAGAGTTTAGGAATATGCATTAAGGGAATCTATTTCCTAAGAAGGACTTCAACAATGTTACTAACTGGTGCCAGAAACATGTTGCAAAACATACTTAGATGCAGATATACTCCAAAAGTACATTCTCCTGGCCTTCCTGATATGTCCTTGACATTTGTTGCTAAGTATTTGGGGGAAAGACATTTTCATTACAGATGAATTATTGGAAAATTCTTGACTATATGTCATCCAGGTGTCCATAGAATAATAAAATGAGACCTATTATAGATCACTGACCAATGGCACACTGCTGAGAAACAGAAACCTGTTGTCCTCACATTGGTGGTTATTTGATACATCTCAAGTAGCACAATCAGAAACAAACTCTTCTCTCTAGTGACTTTTGCTACTGTGCCTGGATTATTTCTCCTCCAGCTGCATGACCAGCAAGAGTGAGGGGCCATAACACACAGGCGTAGGAGGGCAAGCAACACTTTCTCATAACAGACTCACCTATCGATGCCCCATCATCCCAGAAAAGTTCTCCTGATGCTTCATTGTTCTCATCCAGGGCAATGATGAGACCAAGGGGGTTCTGCCGACTGTGGGAAACAGGAGTTACATAACACAGAAAGGTCAGGACTGAAAGCAATTTGTCAAATGCTTCCTTCATATTTCAAAGTTACTTGGAAAAGATGGTTCTCCTAATTTCAGGAACAAAGGACAAATTAGAAGGTGTTACTTTCTCTAGACTAAATAATGTCACATGAGATAGAAATACCCCAACCATTATCACTAAATGTTTATGTAGGAGGCAATAACTTAAGCATCAGAATCACTGCAATAAGGACAATGAAAGCAATGTTTAAAACCACTATTTATAATGCAGACTATTGGCAGAGAAGGAAACCTTATACAAATATATGCAGCCTACCAAAGGACCAGTTTCACTCAGGAAGCAAAAACACACCAAATGGCCCATTTACATAATGCCACTTCCCTTACTTGGTAACTTACTATTATTTGTGTTAGAGAAAAACAAAGCTTTCTAATTTTCTGCCTTAAAATGTGGAACAGGAGCACAAAACAATGCTCAAAGAGATGGTCCAAGTACTGCAAAAAGAGAATAGGAAGGTAGGAGGAGCCATTTCATTAGGGATCTCCTCATGGCCTCAGGCCTCTGGATTCCCAGCTGATCTCTGGCTCCTGTGCGCCCTCCCTGGCCTTAGGTGCCCTAGTGTGTTGTTTCCTACTTCAGCCTCCACTGCACAAGTCAGGCTCTGTGATAACACACTAGCTTGCTGTCACTCTCAGTGCTTATGTTGATCTGTCGCTACTAAGAAGTTCAAGACACAAAAATTCAAATAAATCGAAAATCATGATCTAATTCACCTTCATTGTAAGAGAGATCAGACACTATCTCCAAAAAAACAAAGCAGAAAATGAACAGTGACACAAAAGGAAGCACTCCAAAATGATACTTCCAGAACGATGGTGGAATAGACATTCTAGAGTACCTATCCAATGGAATACTACTTGATCTTAGATACTTTGCAAAAGAAGTATAATAAAATATTCTTGGGTTTAAAGACAATAAGTACACATCTAAGTGAATGAAAAAACAACAGGGGTAAAAAACAATGGGCTATATTCACAAGGGTGTGCAAGAAGTCAAACCTGGAATTTCCTGGGGCCAATGCCTAATAGGCCTAACATTGGAACCCTAAAACTGGTAACTTAAGGAAAAGAGGCTGAACCTCCAATTCACAAGTGAAACCAGGATCTTTAAAGGACCTAACATGACACCAAGTTGGCAGTAGTCCAACTGGCATGTACCCAAAGATAAGGTAATTTGCTTTTGGAGGAGACATACATCTATCTGGGTCCTCAAGGTCACCACATATGAAAAACAAAATATCACTGAACACACAAGGTATTAAGTGAGCACTAAAGAGTCTGCAGAAATAACAAAGCATAGATTTACATTCCACTAAGGGCTTCGGCAAGGAAAATTTTTAGATAGAACATGAAATAACTATCGTTGAAATATTTAACAATATTTAGGAGAAAAGAGATATCTGTAAAGGTTAGAAGTTAGACAATGTTCAGAAATTCAGAAGGGGCACCACTCCCTCTGCTGGAAGAGCAGGGAGGATTTTTTGTGTATGAAATCTGAGATTACTCTGGATCTTCAAGAATCCACTAGGGCTGGACATGAATATTTAAAACTATTTTGTGAGATTCTGGTAAACTCCCAGAGAAGAACCACTAAATACATAAATTTAATGTATGCATTCCCAGATGTCAAAAACTGAAGACTATAGGAAGAATTAAAATTTGATTTTGTACAACTCCCTTCTAAACCCTCTTCTCTGATAATATTAGCATAACTTACATTTGTTTTTCTCCAGCTCTAGGGTTGGGAGGCCAAAATAAAAAGTGCAAGATAACTATACCGGCTGGGTATGGTAGTAATCCTAGAGCCTTGGAGGCCGAGGCAGGAGGATCTTGAGTTCAAAGCCAGCCATTTATTCAAAACATTTTCCTCCAGTGAGTGCTGAAGGTTCCAAATATGGAAAATGGACCCTATATAAGTCACTGTTAAAACTAATATGTTTCAAATATTTCAGAAATAAAATTTGGTGATCTAAATAATAATAAAAAATGCACACAGGGCTGACTGTATCATTCAGTAGCAAAAATCTTAGGTACCATGTTGGAACACCTGGGTCTGTAAAGAGTAATAAGTACAGAAACCCAACCTAAAGCTATAAACTGGGTGAATATGTTTGGGGAACATTTGGGCGAGGGCTGGTACACACACCACACACACTTACACACATACACACACACACACAAACACACATACACACCAACATATACATTAAGTTATAGTAGGAGAAACAGTTGTTAAGGTTAACTTGGAAGAAGATTGTGATGGATCTTAAGCACCCTATTAGTCAAAGAATTCAGACTTCAAGCAGGAAGAAACAAGTTAAGATTGTCATTTGGGAAAGATAATTTTGGAGTCAGTGTAGACAATATTCTGAACCTAAACACTTAGAGAAAAAAAAAACAGTTAGTGTTGGATTAAGGCATATTATTCCTAAAATCAATAATTTGAAAAATTAAGCTCATAAAGTAGCTTCAAAGCAAAGGAAGGGTCTCTAAACTTCAAAAAAAAAAAAAAACCTCCCAGCATATTTAAAAAAACATTACATTTTCAACTATGTGATGATATAAATGTGCACCTATTTAATACACATATATCCTGCACTTTTAAAATAAAAAATTATAAAGGGAAAGTGAATGATATGGAATACTTGAGGTTTGTAGGAAAAGGAAGTTTTGGAACCAAGTTTCAATCAAAAAATGAAATCCATTCATGGGAAAAAGAATGGGAATTTGAGGCTATAGGAAGCTGTACAGAGGATCCCACATCTAGAAAAGAAAGTAAGTGAGGCAAGAACTAAACCTGCACATAGGTGGTCAGGCCAAGGCGAACAGGGTGACCAGCTGACCAGTTAGCTCAGAAGTGTGTTTTTCCAAGAGATGAGGTTTTCAGTGCTATAACTAAGCAACAGCCCTCAGAGGACCAGGGAGGCCAATCTCTTAAGCTACCATGGTGGAAATTCAGAGATTCGGGTGGTTTAAGAATACAGGTACTGTCATGATCTTTCAAATCTATCTGGGTGCAGCCCGAGATCAACATCTTCTTGAGAAAGACCCGAGGGCAATCCAGGCAGAGTGTGATGACCCTATCACCATACACGCATCTCAGCACCTCTGCTCCCCGCACTCCACATGCTGCTGCAGCAGCCTCTGGTCCACTGATGGTTGCAGAATTGGATGATTTGAAATATGTTAAAACACAAATTACCACATGAGCAAGAACAAAAAGTAAAGCGAGTTTGGTATAAACTGCTTTGTCCTTGAGGGGGATGGTGTTGCCCATCAGAAGTCGTAGTGAACCAGTGTGTAAAGAAGAACACTAGCCCTGTACTCACCTCAAGTGTGTGTTCAGTGCAGGCTCCTGCAAGGGCAGGATGTAGCCCCCACGGACATGAAGGTTAATGTGGTTGAGAGGGGCTTCAAGGTCCTTCCGCACTCCCCTGGCATTAGTGTTTGCACCCTGTGGGATGAGGAAACAGAAGATGAGGGAGAGGACACATTCTGCCCTGAACAGTGCATCTGGAAGAAGCCTCCTCTACCCCACTGAACGTGCTACCTACTCATCAACACTCAGCACCACCTGAGGGTAACCTTCTGCCTTCCCTCAGCTGCTGTGTGAAGTCCTACTGAGCTGCTTTATGTCTAGGAGGGTCCACTGCCTTTCAGCATGGCTACAGCACATCCCATTTGAGGTCCTAGTGTGGATAACAGCCCACCTTCACCCACAACCTCTTTCTGAGACACAAAGCACAGCTACCGGAGGCTGCACAGCCATTCCTTCACCTCTTGTTGGTTCCTCACACACTGTCCACAATTGCATGTCTGCAACTGTCCCTTCACCAAGTGCCTCCTAAGTCGCCATCTGTCCTCAGTCTCCACTCCCACCCACCTAACCAAAGGTTTTGCTTCCTACTTCACAGAAAAGATCAAAGTGAGCTCACATACTTTGTAATTCCTCTTCTTCTACTCCATGCCTGAGTGCTCATGATTGACATCTTTATCCTTCTCATGTGAGAGTGGATCCCTTGTCTGAACCAATCTCTAGAAATCCCAGGGGACCTTCCACATTTTCTCAACTAGAGCAGGGCTGCTCAGTGTTGGCACTACTGACATTTGGGGCCAGATCATTCTTTATTGTGAGGCTTCCCTATACTCTTTGATGTTTAGTAGCATCTTCAAATACTACCCACCAAACCCTAGAAGCCACTTACTTCTACCCCACTGTGACTTTCCAAATGAAGCCACACATTGACAAATATCCCCTTGGACACAAAAGCCTAAGGATGGTTCCATAGAGGTAATCAGAGTGGATATGGAAAACAAATAAAATGATGTATACTTTAAAAGTTTATTTACAAATAGATGAAAGCCAGATTTGGCAGGGGGCAGATTTTACCAATATCTACTGAACAACAAAGAATAGGGTCCAAAACATGTGAACATTAATTAAAGAAGCATTCCTTCATTAATCCCAACCAGAGGAAACTCATTTTTAACAAACATTAAAGTGTTCCTTTTCTCTAAGTAGTTTGCTGCATCAATTTTTATCTTTCCATTTCATTCTTTGTACCTCTCCTTCTTCAGCTGAAGCTGTATTCTACTAAAAATATAGGGTAAAAGAAGTCATTCTAGAAAAATTGTTTCTTAGTTCTCACATTTGGCTTTCTTTAATGTGGTACACATACTTATTTTAAATGCATTAATATTCATAAAGCAAACATTAGCCCTTCAACATAGTAAGAATCAGGGGGATATAAGTCCAGGATGCCAACACCTATAGCTCAGTACACTGCTTGGCACCTGTGTAAGGCAGGGGCCAGTAGGAGACTTGTGAGATGCCAGAAGTGCAAAATGTAGGGAAGACCTCACACCCCAGGTCACACAGTGCAAGCTCATCCACACAATGATAGGCCACACTACACTGGGTACCCAGGGTCCTCCCTGGTTTAACCCTACCCCAGGCCCTGCAGCAGAAAGTCCCAACACACTAAAACAACTGTTAGTGAATAGCACAGTCCACATGCACACTCAGGGCCAAGGCTAAGCTCAACTAAACAAAGTTGGCTGCTCTCTGCCCTGAAACTCCTGGCAGGAAAGCCCATAGCAGAATCCAAACACATTGCCACCCAAAGAAAAGACCCACAGGCAATAAAGAAGGGAAGACAGGAATGAGTGCTCCACAATACATAGAAGAGAGGACTGCACTTCCATTGCCTCACCCTGTTTTCACACAATCCCACTGCAATCCCTAGGATGAGAGGGGCCAGCACATGTGTTGCTCCCCACCTTCCTCCCGCATTTCTAGTCTCCCACATTGTTCTCCTCAGGAAGTCAGAAGAGGAAGCCTGACATCAGTGTGAGGACACTCCTCAGTCTTCTTCAAGAATCTTCTGTTTTCTAAAGGAACCCCCATCATGGAAAACACATTCAAACACCTTGTTCTTTCATCTGGACTCCAGGACACAGGCCAACCATATACACAACAGCCTTCTTCTCCTTCTTCTTTGGTCAATGCCTGTACACCTACTAGATTTGCAAGTAGAGGCCCAGGTCTGTGGATCCTTTGCACACTGCCTCATAGTCCACTTACTTAGGTAATTAATACAGAGTAATTTTGTTTCAGCATCTATACTGTAGAAGAAGAAATGTGAAAGAAGAGAGAGGGTGAAAGAACGCTCTCTGTATTTAGGGATTTTTCAGTAGGGGAGGATAAAAGTAAAAACTATAGCACAATTTTAAGAACTTACTAGTGTTTCAGAACAGGGAAGAGTGAATGTAGAAGAAAAGGTAATAAATGGCATGAATTCCCACAACAAGCTGAGTGAGAAACTGATTTGCTGTTTCTCAATGCTCCTGTGAAAAAGTGGACCTGGCACATGTGGAGGAGAGAAAACTGAGGCTACAAGGTTGTAAGCCACTTGTAAGAGACCATACAGCCAACTTGTTGCCTGAGGTCTATCAGATGTAAAATCTTTGTACCTACATGTTGCAAGTTGGAGAAATATTGAGAAAAACTTACTGTGTAGTAATCATACCAGCGGGCTTCAGGGAAATAGGCATTCACATTTCTGGCATTCTAAAATAAAACACAAACAAGCTGTGAGCATGAGGCACTGTTCTCAAGACCTATTAAGCAATACAGGCAGGAAAGGGATAGCCAGTTTGTGGTGGCCGATACCCATCTGTCTCAGAGTCCTAAAGATCAGCATTACTGAGGAAGTCTTCCATTCTTCAACATTTCAAACACAAGAAAAAAAAAACACAAAAAAAGTTGACAGTCCCAAAACAAGGGACTTCCACATAAGCCTTAGGGATCTAGGAAGTCACGAACAAGAATCACATTTGCTCACAGGCTCAAGGGAACATCCCTCTAGAAGATAAACACCTAGTTTCTTAAAATCTGATCTTATCGGAGTGAACACGGAGCGCGGGGCGGCCAAGTCCCGGCTCCCGGAACCGTCCCGGAACCGCCCTGGCTCCGGGCTGCGGAGCCTGCGGAGGCTGCTTCTTGGACCCTGCTAATATCAGAGCAAACACGAAACACCAAGAAGCCGAATTCCAGCTCCCGGAACTGAGCCCGCGGGGACTGCTTCTTGGAGCTTACACTTATAGGAGCTTACACTGAGCACAGAGCGGCCGAGTTCCGGCTCCCGGAACCGTCCCGGAACCGCCCTGGCTCAGGGCTGCGGAGCCCGCGGAGGCTGCTTCTTGGACCCTGCTACTATCAGAGCATACACCAAACACTAAGCGGCCGAATTCCGGCTCCCGGAACTGAGCCCGCGGGGGCTGCTTCTTGGAGCCTACACTTATAGGAGCTTACACCGAGCACGGAGCGGCCGAGTTCCGGCTCCCGGAACTTCCCTGGACCGGGGCTAGGAGCCCGCGGAAACTGCGTCTCGGTCCGGGTCCTGCTGAGGGCAGGTCAGGACTCACCCATTGCTTGGGTTGCCGGGCAAGGGGAACGAAATGCTGCCATTCGCATAGGATACCAACATGGCAGAGATCTGATGTCAGCAGAAAGTGGTGGAGGAGAGATCTTCATCAATACCAGCGGTGACATAAGCAGTTGGTCTTCTGGTAAGGGGGGTGAGGCTCAGTCACCCGAGTCTCCTCAATTTGTCCTCGAGCCGGAGGGAAGGAGCCGGGCCGCCGCCAGCCCCCGGAGCAGGCCCAGCTGCTCGCCAGCGTGGTGACCGCGTGACCCCAATTGGAGAGGGGGCGGAGCGGAGCCGCCACCCACACCCGCCAGGTGGGCAGACCCATGACCCAGTAGTACATGGGCGTGGTAGGAGGGGCAGGGCAGAGCCGCCCTTCGCGCTTGCAAGGTAAACAGACCTGTGACAGCCTGGCGGGTCAGGCCCAGTGGCCTGCCAGTGTGGTACACACGTCACCCCAACTCGAGTAGGGGCAGAGCAGATCCTTATCCCACGCCCGGATCAGGCCCTGCCGGTGTGGTGGTCACGTGACCCCAATTGGAGTGGGGGTGGAGCGGAACCGCCACCCGTGCCCGCAGGGTGAGCAGACCAGTGATCAACCTGCAGATCAGGCCCAGGGGTCCGCAGGCGTGGTAGGAGGGGCAGGGCAGATCCCCCGCCCGCGCCTTCAAGGTAGGCAGACCTACAACAGACCGGCGGATCAGGCCCAGGAGCCTGCCGGCGGGGTACAAACACCACCCTAATTGGAGTAGTGACAGAGCAGAGTCGCCTCCCTTGCCAGGAACAGACCCAGCATCCTGCAGGCGGGGTAGTCACGACACCCCAATTGGAGTAGGGGCAAAGCAGAGCCTCCACTCGTGCCCGAAAGGTGGGCAGATCTGCGACCGACCAGCAGGACAGGCCCAGTGGCCTGCTGGTACGACAGACACGTCACCCCAATTGGAGTAGGGGCAGAACAGAGCCGCCACCAGCTCCCAGAACAGGCCCAGTGACCTGCCGGCGTGGTAGCCACGACACCCCAATTGGAATAAGGAGAGAGCAGAGCCGCCGCCCGCACCTGCAGGAAAGATACGCAAGCAGTATGAAAAGACAAGGAAAGAAAGGACCACAAGCAATGCAGGTCAACGCAACTTTAGAAGAGGTAACAGCTGCAGCAGATGGAATGTCAGATAAAGAATTCAGGATATACATGCTTCAGATGATCTGGAGTATCAAGGAAGACATTAAACAGCAAAATCAGACAATGAAAGATCACTTCGACAACGAATTACGCAAACAAATCCAGGAAGCAAAGGATCAACTATACAGGGAGATAGAGGTTATAAAAAACAAGCAATCAGAAATCCTAGAAATGCAGGAAGCAATAAACCAACTTAAAAACTCAATGGAGAATACTACCAACAGAGTAGAACACTTAGAAGATAGAACATCAGACAATGAAGACAAAGTATTTCAACTGGAAAAGAACATAGACAGCTCAGCAAGACTGTTAAGAAACCATGAGCAGAACATCCAAGAAATATGGGATAACATTAAGAGACCAAACTTAAGAGTCATTGGGATACAGGAAGGTACAGAGCTCCAAACCAAAGGAATGAGCAGTCTATTCCATGAAATAATACAAGAAAACTTCCCAGACTTGAAGAATGAGACAGAATCCCAAATCCTAGAAGCCTACAGGACGCCGAATGTGCAAAATCATAAGAGATCCACACCTAGACACATTATAATGAAGATGCCCAACATACAGAATAAGGAGAGAATTTTAAAAGCTACAAGAGAAAGGAAGCAGATTACATTTAGGGGCAAGCCAATCAGGATAACAGCTGATCTTTCAACACAGACTCTGAAAGCTAGAAGATCCTGGAATAACATATTTCAAACACTGAAAGATAATGGGTTCCAACCAAGAATGGTGTATCCAGCGAAATTAAGCTTCAGGATGGAGAATGAAATTAAAACCTTCCACGATAAACAAAAGTTTAAAGAATTCGCAGCTAGAAAACCATCTCTTCAAAACATCCTAGCCAAAGTATTACAGGAAGAGGAAATGGAAAATAACAATGAAAACCAACAGTGGGAGGTAGGACAGTAAAGGGGGGGGGGAAACAATCAAAGAGGAAAACAAACAATGTTTAGTAACAGAAATAAACAAATATGGCTGGAAGAACCACCCATATCTCAATAATAACCCTAAATGTTAATGGCTTAAACTCACCAATTAAGAGACACAGGCTAGTAGAATGGATCACAAAACAAGACCCAACAATATGCTGCCTACAGGAGACGCATTTGATAGGAAAAGACATACATAGGCTGAAGGTGAAAGGTTGGGAAAAATCATATCACTCATATGGACTTCAGAAACAAGCAGGCGTGTCCATACTCATATCAAATAAAATAGATTTCAAGCCAAAGTTAATCAAAAGAGATAAAGAGGGACACTACATACTGCTTAAGGGAACCATACACCAACAAGACATAACAATCATAAATATTTATGCCCCAAACAATGGTGCAGCTATGTTCGTCAAACAAACTCTTCTCAAGTTCAAGAGTCTAATAGACCACCACACCATAATCATGGGAGACTTCAACACACCTCTCTCGCCACTGGACAGATCTTCCAAACAAAAGTTGAATAAGGAAACTATAGAACTCAATAACACTATTAATAACCTAGACCTAATTGACATATATAGAGTATACCACCCAACATCAAGCAGTTACACTTTTTTCTCAGCAGCACATGGATCCTTCTCAAAAATAGATCATATATTATGTCACAGGGCAACTCTTAGACAATATAAAGGAGTAGAGATATTACCATGCATCTTATCTGATCATAATGGAATGAAACTGAAAATCAACGATAAAAGAAGGAAGGAAAAAGCATACATCAATTGGAG